>NW_024104625.1:0-33383 GCF_003945595.2 Pipra filicauda
AATGGCACTGAGTCATGGTTACTAAATGGATTCATGGAGGACACTGTTCTCCTGCAGAGCAAACACAAATGTAAGGAACTGAAATTAATTTCTGTTTTAGTCCAGGCAAAAGCAGCCACGTTGTAAATAAGGCTGTGGCTTGATGATACAAAGCCTTTGCTCTGTTACTGGTTCCTACTTACTCCTTGTTCCTTCCTTGTTACACAGCACACCAACCCTCTGCTGTGTGTGGTGCACTGGGAACCACATCGGGACACTGAAAAATGAACCAGGTGAGAATCTTTATAAAGATATTTTATGTAAAATACATAAACACTTTTAAAATAGGTGCATGTATTTTTAAAGCCAGATAGATCAGTTCCTCAGTCTGGTTTCTAATTCAGAGGTGGAATGATGGATGAGATTCTTCCCTGCTGGTACAGAAGGAAACAGTCACAAGAGCAAAGTGGTTAAATATGAGCCTGATCCTGGTGAAAAAGGATCCCAAACCAGAGCTGAATATTCAGTGTGAAAAGCATAAAACGGATTTCTCCACTGGATTGTTGTGCTAGCAGTTAATGTGTTGCTTGGAAAACATCTCAACATTTGGGGGAGAAACAGTTTCTGGGGTAACTCTCAAATGGTAGCTTTGATTAACCTTATGTTGGTGAGAATCTCAGCTGTCTCTTCTCTCACAAAGCCCCCACTCTTATGGTCTTCACCCTATCGATTTTGAAACAACAAAATTCTTCTGCAGAACCCTAGGAGTTTTTATTTACTTGCAGTTCTACTGAATTACTTGTGTAGCCTTTGCTAACTGAAAAGACTCTGTGACAAAGTACAGCAATCTCAGTTCGAGCTTTTATCAGCTCTAACTGCTGATAATTTCCTGCATGTGATTTGTACAGTAACCACTGTGTGAGGAAAGATTATGGGCCACAGACCTGTGCAATGCATGTGCCAGGATTAAAATGCTGCTTTCTGACAAACAGAATCAAAAGTATCAAATAAATACGTGTGGCTGTTTATAGAATATTAAAAATAATTTTTATTTCACATGAAGATTTAGAAAGCTTTTTTTTTTGTAAAATAGGAAAAAGGAACATAAAATTCAATAAGCAAACAACAGAAAAAATAACAGCAGGGAAATTGAATGAGAAAGCAAAATCACATCACACAAAGGTTTATAGATTAGTTTAATCCCATTGATGTTGCATAAAACTTGGTAACTGTGTGTGTTGCTGTCGTCCTCTTGTGGGAAGGTGCAAGGAATATATGACTGCACAGTATTAATTGGGGACTCAACTTTGATGTTCCATCACAAACAAACCTAAATTCCCAACCCACACACAAGAATGTAAACACAATTAGAAAACAAATCCCACAAACAAGGAGAGAGAGTCATCCCAGGAATTTATGATTAAATGGCCTGGAATCTCCCTTTTGTGGAAAGCAGAGCAATAGAAGCACACGTGCATGAAGACACAGGGGATTCTGGTAAATCCAAGGCCCAAAGCACATTGTTTGCATCCATTCTGCCAGATTCTACAGCACTTTTGTTGCTTTGGCATTATTTTGTTATGTTTGCTGCAAATTATTGCTACCTGTGCACTACATACTGTATATTTGTAGGAAGCAGTCAGAGTCCCAGGGTTTGGAATTTGTCTGTGGGAGCAACCAGAATATTAAGAATTATAGTATAAGAATCTTGCATGTGTTAGTAATGATTTAGGACTGTTTTACATTATCTTTCCTTGTGGTGTTTTATTAACAGTAGTCGGTTATTAATGATGTTGGAGTACTTTATTTGATGGATCTGTAGAATGTTTTCATTACATGTAAACAGATTGATTCCCTGCTTCCAGAAAAGTGCCTGTTGGCAGAAAGAGGGCATCTGGTTTTTCTTAGGAGGAGAATAACCCATCTGACTTTTTACAGTGGAGCAGATATGACAATATAAGAGGGGGAAAAAAGGTACATGAAGCAAATCACTTTCCTGGTTTGCTGTCGTGATCATAGTGATGGCTTTTCCTAATTTTTAAATTACACTGTTGAAATGTTGCAGCTGCTTTGTAACCAACTCAGATTTCTTTGTATCATAATGCTTCTGTTGCAGGATTTTAAATGAGAAGGCAGGAATATATCACCTCCCAAGAAAGATACTGTAGCAATAGATAAAATAACATTCCATTGGGTCAACTTCGGGTCCCACTGTTATTTTACAGCACTGGACTTGATCTTCGGTGATGCTCAGCCCAAATGCCTTCACTGCCCTCCCTTATTGGCTTCTTGAAGAAAAGAGGTAAGGTACCACCAAGATTCTAGCAATTATTTCTATAAAGCAAGTGTGATGTTCAATTTACTTTATAGCCTTTAATTGCAACACTGTTCTCTTAGTTGAAACTGATAACAAATACTAAGTAGATTTGATCCAATTCAGCAATATTATCAGTATAGTTCTGTGCCTGGGAGGTACTGCTGCTCTCTAATACAGACTATGAAGCAAATAATGTGTCTCTGAAGGGTTTAGAATTTGACCTCCAGCCACCTTTGTTCTGTTAACTGTTTAAAAACAAACCTGACTCTCCTCCGTCTGTGTTTATGAGCAGACACTCCTTGGGCAGGGGGGCCAGAGGAAAGGGCTGTGTATGTCAAGGGGTATTATCCTGTCCCCGACAGGAAACACTTCCCCTTGAAGTCCCAAGGGGACTGAGCAGCCTGCTGCAGTCTTCCTGGAGGAGCAGGAGGCACGGGAAGTCTGCAGCAGCAAACTCCCTGTCACAAGGTTTGGGAGCAGCAGCGAGGAGTGCGGGACACAGAGCAGAGTGAGCTATTTCTGGAGCATGTTCGGGTCTTGTTCATTCGTTATTTCAATATAATAGATGAAGCACCTTTATTTCTACAACATAAGTGTAAAATACTCAGTAGAGGTGAGCTTGGGGGTTTTAATCACCTTTCACTTGGAATCGTTGCTAGAGGATAATCTTTGGAGAGTCATAGGGCCAGTTTCCTTCCAGCCTCCTTGGGAATGCAAGAGCTGCTTGCATTCTGCATGGCCATGCAGTGTTCTTCGCTGGGACGGCATCTACATGTGGAAAACTAAAGCAGAGAGCCCCTTGGTTCACACCACTACAACTTCTTCCAAGTCCTTTTCGAGAGCAGGATCTTCCAAAGTGTCTCTTTTTGGTGATATTTCATCCAGTCACACACCTGGATCCAAGAAATGACTGCAGCAGTCCTATAGCCATCACTGAGGGGACAGTGCTTTTTGACAGCTCTGCAAAGAATGTCAAAGGATAAAAATGAAGATCCCAAAACTCATAAAAACTGACAGGTTCCTTTCATCAATTCTCCATCAAGAGCTTGCTGCAAGCTCTTCAGAACAGCAGGTGCCAAAGCAATTGAAATCTGCACGTAGAAAATATCTCCATAGGGATCTCTGCTTTGTTACCTGATTTTCACCCACTTCTGGAATGGAAGAGAGACTCATGTCCATTAATTTAATAGTATTTAACACCATCCTACAAGAGAGTGAAGAAACATCTCAACAGTAAGACGTTAGAGAGGCAAAATGTACTAAGACACCTTGACGTTTCTTTTCTCATCAGAGTTTTTGGTTACTAAAATTGCCCTAGAACACATCTGGTATTTACAAATCAATTTTTAATAACAGTAATATGCATCCCAAAGGAATGAAAAGAAGAATGTGGGATGGCTGCAAGTCTCATCAAGCTCTAACGTAGCTCTGGAGCCATACTAGTTAAACATACTTTTCTTCAAAACTCTGTTCAGGCAAAGTGACATATTTCTAGTGAGACTGTTCAGTCTCCACCAAGAAGACAACATGTCCTGAGGAAAAATAAGATCCATCCAAAGTAATTGCTGTGTGCTGCAGCTGGAGCTCTGTTTCCAAAAAATAGCTAAATATAAACATTCCTGAGTGAATGGGTGGGAAGCCAAGACTGCCCTGCAGCACAGATACCCAGTAAATAGGATTACCTATGAACAAGCTAATCCACAGGAATTCATTCTGCCCCAGCACTGAGAAGGAGATCAGGAAAAGAAGCAATACAGCTGCTTAAAGTACAACTATATAATTAATAGGACTTCTCTGGAAATGCCTTTTTGGCATCTGGTACGAGTTATTTCCCACATTCCTCAACCAAGCTACTCCATACCCCAATGCAGAGGTTACATTTGTTTAGCTGTCAGTCAGGATCTCTGCACACATCCCCAGGGACCTGCAGCTCTGGCTGTTTTCTTCTGCTTGTTGCAGTGCCACTGGAGGTGATGTGAGAAGGAGACACACAGCTTCATGATTGTGTCCCAGATTCCCGCCTGGAAAGGACACCACAACTCCAGGACTTCCAACGATCTTTGTACTTGTACATCACTTCTGGTTTTTTAGGTGCATTCTAGAATAGAAATCTAAAGTGTCACAGCAATAATACAGCTGTGAAAAAAAAGAATAAACCTTTCCTAGGAATACTTTATTTTTAAAAATAATTCTACCACCACTTGGAACTGGGTTTTGGCAAACCCAGGTGTTCAGAGTTCCATGCTTCTGCAACATGTACTTTAGGCTCTTTCCTGGAGAAATTCTGCAGAGTTGCCTCCTTAAATTCTGGACCAGATGCTTCACATTTTCTGAGAGCTTTCATGGATGTATTACATGAGTTTCTTGACCATAATTATGGATCTTGGCAGTAATGACAGTCCTCTGTGCTTCCCCATTAAGGTGAATTCAGATGCAGGGAATGGTGGTAAGTTCAGTAAAAAAACCCCACAGGTACCGGCATTTGACACAGGATATTCCAACACTAATTCTCTTCCAGATAGTTCTCTCCCAGAACACTCAAGTCATCAGGAAACCGTTTTGTGCTTTTGTACACAAGGCTATTGATGGTGTTTTATGGGCTCATCCTGTCAAACAATGTGAGAGCCCTGAGAGACTGTTCCGAGCAGTTGTAGAGCCTGCCTTGAATTTAAACTATGCTTAGGGAGAACGACCTTGTTAAATGCATTCTGGAGGGGAGTTAATGTAAGAAAACACACCTTTTCCATACAATGTTAGCAAAAGTGCTGCTAAGCCAGGTGAGTTTAGACAATGAATAATTTATCTGGCTCAAGTTAAGACTCTGCAGGCTGAAAATAATAAGAGAGTTTTGGGTAAGAAGTGTCTCCCTCCAGCCCAGTCATCCCTACTTGTATGAGCTTCAAAATACTGAGAGAAGAAAAATATTGTTACTAGAAAAATGGGGGAATTTGACTTAGATATGAAACAGTTTCTTTCAGAAATAGAATATCTCTGTGACTGCAGTTTAGATATTTAAGATCCACCTTCGCCTGAAGAGCCTTCATCTGTGTTTCAACCACCAAGTTTCTATAATGGACCTCACTGAATGTGTCATCTGATACATCCTGGTGTGTCTTCTGACAGGAAGGGAGCTAATATGAAACCTATTCAACTATCAAGACCAGAAATCTCACTTCTAGTATTATCCTTTTTACATTTTTTTGAAGATCCAACGGTCAAAGTAATGATCCTTATACACTAAAAACAAATAATAAAAATAACAAACAAAAAACCCCACCAAAAAACAGCCAACCAAACAAAAAAGCCAACCCCACAAATTCTACATCCCTGCTTGAGTGAGGGATGTCCAAACTATTGATCTGCATCCCAGGGCTTAGCTAGTTAAGGAGAATTCTGTGAACTGTGAGACAGAAATATATCCCAAAAAACGAATCACCAAAACAGTATTTCCATCTGGCTGCTCCATCTCCTGGATCCAGCAATTCTCCCCTGTGGCCGACAATGCTTTTCTTTGGGTTTTGCAGCTCACAGGACACCTTTTGATTTCTGGTCTAACTCCATTCCACATTTTCCATGGAAGTTCCCCTCTGCTGCTGAGTCCAGTAACAAATTTGCCTTCTTTACTCATAACACCTGCTCCTTCTTAGTTTTACCTACGCATCAAAAAGCAGTTTGCAGATATTAATGTGCAGATTTGCCTCCTGGCAGACTCACAGTTTACAATTCATGTTGCCGACTTAGAAACTGAGGCAGGGAATTCAGTCACTACAGCCCAACGATGAATGTGTTCAGTAGAACTCAGGGAGCTGCTTTTATTCTTATTTACATCAGCTGCTCTATGTCTCCATTCTTTTGTTAATTGTGGAAATTTATTCAGCACTCTCTTGCTTTCTACAAAAGGGAAGGCTTCCTGAGTGCATTAATTCGCTGCCTGGGAGAGGAAGGCTGGTGTGTGGAATTTTTTGAGGGGTTTGCCAGATAAGGCCCCAAGTCCAAGCCAGACTTGCTATATTTATCTCTGATACAACTCTCAATTGCAGCAGTGATGTTACAGAAGCAGTTCATTTGGTGCTTAGGGTCCAAAGCAAGGTAAAGGCAACTTGATCCTCGGTAATTTTGTATTATGATACATTGGTCAGGAAATTTCACTTTTAAAAGGCTATTTTGCAAGTACATCACAAGAAAACTCCTTTTCCTTGGTGTCAAGATGTTGCTTCCATGTCTCTTGGCACAGAGCAGTGTGTACTTGTCATGTTGTTGCAATCTAGAGCAAAGCTTGGGTCAGGTCAGATAACAATAAAATAAAAATCAGGGCCCAGCTGTATTAATTATGGTTACCTGTCTGTGCACAAACAAAAATGCTGATCCCAACACACACTGTGTGCTCCAGCAGTGCCTCTGCAAACAGGGGTGTTCTCTGCCTGCCCAAAACAACACTGCAAGTGTGGGCAGGGAGTTAAGGAGCAGGTAAAATACCTGTCCTTGTTTGACACCAAACTCAGGGGGAAAAGAGTTCTCAAGCCCTTGCCCTGTGTGGTCAGACTACAAGAAATTAAGATGAGGTTACTCTGAACATCACAGCTTAAGTCCGACTGAGGAATAGACCATGTGATAGTTGAGGCATGAACTGTTCTTCTTGCTCTCTGCTCTCAAGCTGCTTTTATTTAAAAACAAAACAAAACAAAAACTCCTCAATGTCTAATTTTCCTTTTCTCTGAGGAATGGCTGGGTTTTTTGGGCCGTTTCCTGGCTACTTCTAGCTCAGCATGTGCCCCTGTGGTGGAGAATGAGCCCTGCTCAAACCCCAGGTTTTGCAGTGGTTTCACTGCTTCAGCAAAGATATTTGTGGGTTTTTTTCCATATCAATTAATGCCTACAAGCATAGCAGGTAAAGTGCTTATATCCTGCTGTTTGCGTTCCAATCCTGCACTGCTGTGAGCACACACACACTGATAATATCACTTACTGTTGGACTTGTATTCCCTCACCTGTAACATTTTAGTTACAGAAACATAAAAAATCCATGATGACAGTTCCATCAATCAGCTGGTTTGGAACAGTTGTGACCTTCTTGTCCTGGCAGACCGAAGGTTAAAGAGCAACTTTTTGGAAACAGGTTATAAATCATTGTCTTTGGCAGCATTTTCAGTTGGATTGATGTTCCTTTCCTTGCTCCATCACTCAGGGCTGCTCCTAAGGAAGCTCTTTAGTGACAGGGTGAGCAGCTCCAGGCACCCCTTCATTCCTTGTTTATTCCTGAAGGTCCCCTGCTGTCCCCAGTGCTGTCCCCAGCCCAGTGGCACTGGGATAGTAAAGTAGGAGTACCCTCTGCTGGCATGTTTTGTTCTGGGCTCCGTCCCACAGCTCCCAGTCTGCCTCTATTAACGCGGAGTTCATTACCCACTTATTTCCATAGACCCATTTGAGAAATTTATTCCAGCAAAAAAATTTTATTCTTAAGTTATTTATGATGAAAAGCTATTTTATTCCTTCATTTCTCTTCACATTATATATAAATATATATATATAAAGTATTTTATTGCATGAGTTCAAATGTTTGGCGACATCTTACTACATTATGAAAGAAGCTATTCACAATAACATCAGGGTTCAGACCCAGAACACTATTAGGGGTAGATTTCCCTTCAGAGGCATTTTTATACTTTAAAAAGTTTTCCTATCCTACCTAAATTTTGTATTTTTCATCATAGTGTAACACACATAAGTTACTGTAAGTAATTGCTGTAACACCCGCTTGGTGTTTAGGTCCTTGACTTAAATATTTTCTCCAGTAATATTTT
Organism: Pipra filicauda; assembly: GCF_003945595.2. NCBI lineage: Eukaryota > Metazoa > Chordata > Aves > Passeriformes > Pipridae > Pipra > Pipra filicauda. The sequence continues at coordinate 8,098 of NW_024104625.1, forward strand.
GTCCAATCTTGGACAAAACATTCTATAATTCATTTTTAAATACTGATACTCTTGATCCCATGCATGTTACATGGAATGCTGATATTTCCAGGGATCACAGATCAACAGGAAGAGTCTTGAGGAAGAATCTGACAATAGAAATCTAAGGGGGATAAGTTTTGTCTTCTTTTCTACCAAGAAAGTAAATAAGAAAGAAAAATTTTTCTTCTAGAGAAACAACTGGGAGGAAAAGATTACCTTGGGCTAGAGGTAATATTTGGCTGCTGGATCCAGACCCTGTTCTGCCACTCTTAGGTGGAATTCCAAGAGCAGACTCTGGGATCTGGGCCCTTTGGGGAGTCTTGAATCCAATGGACATTTAGCACAGCTGGGAGAAAGGAGGAACTGCAGAAGGAGATTAGAAATGCCCTTTGGGGAAGGAAGGAGGAGACAGATTGTGCCGACTGTGGTTTGCCCATGGCTGTTCTGACCATTCTCCCTCATTAAGGGTTCAGAACATCTTTAGGAAAGAACAGCCCAAGTTCCCTCTGGCCCCCAGTTGTCCTGCTGTGTTTAACTTGCCTGCTGTCCGCACATCTCTGGCACAGAGGAACCAACTGCCTTCTCTGGGACCTCTCACAGAGGTTTTTAGGCTGCTTTGTAACTGAGCCGCTGTTGGACATTCGTGGAAACCCACATAAAACCATGGCAGTTGCTCTTAAAGCTTCTTTAATCACCAGTGTCTAAAGCAAAACCTGGTACCTCTGGTTTCCATAAAACATCAGACCCATCTAGAACAATAAAGCTCTCACTGAGCAAGCAACACAGAAGAGATGAGGAAATAACACATTAGGCTGTACACAAAACAGTAAATGAATGTATTTATCTTATGTGTTTATCTCAAATAGCCCTCTGGAGGTCTGAAACAAAAGCCAGGCAATGCTTGAGAGGTGTCAGACCCTTGGGACTCATTCCGCAGCTCCACCACCGCACCCATCGATTGGGTAACAGCTGGGCTGCAGAGAAAACCAGCACAGCTCCATTTCCTCTCCTGTCCTTGACACCCGGGGGATCTCTGATGACTTGGCAGGGCCCTGCTTGAATGTGTCACCTCGTGAGACAGCAGTTCTTGGGGACAGCACCTTCCAGAGGCACTTGCACCAAAGAGGAATTGAGTTCTGAACGTCCGTGTTTCTCCTGATTAGTGTTGGCTGTGAACGCTAAGCCACAGCTTTTCAGTTTACGCTGCAGCCCCAAAACCCCAATTCTGACAAAAACAACCATTTCAAAATGCTTTGACATCTGCTTTTCCGCAGAAATGAGAGCTGCTTTCTGTTCCTGATAGCTCTGTCAATCTGTGACAGGTAGCTGTGAAATACCTGGTGCTTTACAAGTCCGACACAGTTGTAAGTTTGCAAGTCTGAAACCGTGTGATCACTGCAGGTAGAGAAGTCTGTTAAACTAATAGACTTGGATTTCATTTCTGGGAGGGAGGTTGTGCAGTTTGGGTTGCTTTGCCTTGCTGCTCTGATTCCTATGTAGAGCCAGACATAAGTATAGCTCACCTCAGCCTCTTTCTTATTTCTTGGATTAAAAATCTTAGTGAAGTTGCAGACTTTTGACTTGAGATCATCGGGCTCCTTTTCTCGGGTCTTCAGATCTGAATGATTTGTTTCCAAGAGGCTTTATCTGTCTTTAACGGTGCTTTGTAAACGGAGTGGTCGGATCCAGCTGAGATCAAAAGGTTCCCGTCAGATTAAGGGAGGGGGTTAAATAGCTCTGCCGAGACCCCTCTCAGAACTGACACAGAGCTGTGGCATTAGCAAAGCAGACATCGGACTTCTCCTCTCCAACCATAACTACTGTCCCTTTCACACTCCAACAGGAGCCTTGTACCGTGTTACGATGCTGACATCCAGTATCCCGCTGTCATTTATGCTGGATAATTGCAAACTGCATGGAGAACGTACACCTGAAGCACAGCAAGTAGAAATGGGAAATATCCGTTAAGGTATTGGTCCAATAACGCGTTTGTTAGGGGGTCGTCAGAAGAGGGTAGGAAAAAAAAAATGGTGCTTCTTGGCTTGACACTTCCTAAAACCTTCTTTCATTTCCATCTTCCTCCTCATCCTCCCCAAAACAGCCCTCACATCAAAGTGCTTGGACTGCAAAAATTTGCAATCTTGAAATACAATTCCACAATTGTTACATCTCTATCCCCAAAAGTCTCACCGGAGCCACCTAAGCTGTTTCCTAAGGATTTGCAGTCCCCCTTAAAGCAAATGAATGGTGCAGATGTTCAGCAAATTTAGGGATTTGGGACAACCTGCACATTCCCGTTCCACAGTGCAGTGTCAACAGCACAGCCAATATTTATCATTCATTCTCAGCTATCAAAGGACAGGCACAATATTTGCCCAACTTTTTTGGATGACTGGCAATCTTTGGATGCTCTGTATTAAATTAGCTTTAAATAGCTTATTTTGCTGGGGATGTGGTGATTGAAATCCGTGTACCTGCTGGCACAGCGTCCAGGGGACTCACATGATCGGTCCTGCATTCCCAGGTTATTCACGGAGGCTGCAGCCGGGAGACAGCGCGTGTGTGTCTGGGAGAGGGTGGGGTGGAATATTCATGCCATTGGAAACACTCACGTTGTTACTTAACAACTCCATTAACCTCGTGTCACAAGTCATGACCTTGTACTGACCCTGGCGGGCAAAGCAGCGCAGCTCTGAAGTACAAAACATGAAAGTGCGAGAAAGAAGGAGCAGAGGAGGAGCAAAGCTCAGCTCTTCGTGGAAGGGACTTGCCAAGCCGCTCAAAGCGCCGAACAAAGGCTGTGCACGGGCCATCCCGCCCAGGCGCTCACTGCCAGGGATTGCCAGCGGAGTCTCCCGCAGAGCTCCGGACTGACACGGCCTGTCAGCCGGGAGAGTCCCTGTCACAGACAGAGCAGAGGGGAGAGCCCCAGAGCACACGGACCGGAGCCTTTAGATCTCCTGCTCCTGTCCCTCTGCTCTGCAGCACAGCCCTGGAGGCACAAGTGCTGCATTCAGAGCTGAGCCTGGAATATCATCTCACCTCGATTTCAAAAACTGGGGGAAGGAGAAAACTTCACTAACCAAAGATGCTTTTCCCGTAGCTTTTTGTCCCAGGAGTCTTTTTGGTATCAGTGGTGGGACGGTCACAAGCCCAACCAATGTCAGCACCAGGAAATGGGCAAAGTGACCCCAGTTTTAAGTGAGAAGGAAGAAGGTGGGATCTGATTGGCTAGGGTAGAAGGGCAACAGGAATTTGTTTGGCAGAGTAAGAACTGTTGCAAAAGTTCTGTGGGACCTGTAAAAAGGTACTTTGAAGGCAGGCTGGGAGTGTCGGTGAGAGCTGTGGAGAGGTGATGAGAAATTCCTCTCAGTGAAGAGCTCTGGGGGGAAACATCAACTCGCAGAAGCTCAGGCAAAGTGCTTTTTTCTTCCTCTTATTTTCCATCAGAGTAACAACACAAGTGGTGACACCTGAGGATGGACAAGGGTGGTTCAGTGAGCATGTGAGGAATTAGTCACATGTTGTGCTGAGCACATATTTTGGTCAGAGCAGCTCAGTGCTTGAGGAACTCTGACCTGTGTGACTGAGGGCTTGGTTACTGTTTGCCCTCTCCAGAAAACATCAGGACAGGATGTTTCTGAGGAATTTCCATAAAGAGCCTTTCTAAAATCACTTACTTCAAAAAGAGGCCCTTGGTGCAAGCAGAGATTGGCTTCTGTTCTGAAGTTTGAGGTTTATGAAAATTGGTGTTTCTCTTTGATTTTCCAGGAGTAAATAATTACAGGTTTGACATCCGCAAGCTTTTAAGTATGATGAGTCACACCTCCAGCTATGAGATGGTTCATAAAATTCTCACTAGCATCAAAATAATAAACGCTGGGTTATTTTTGCTTTCTTCCTGGATTTGTACCCTTTAGGGTTCCAGGGTTTGGGTCTCCTTTGGCTGTCTAAAGTGAGCTCCTTATTGCGAAGCCTGTGCACAGCAAATTCCAGGAATGAGGTCATCCAGAGGAGCTGGACAATTCTCAGGAATTGCAACAAAATCCCGGCAACAAGCAAAGGAGGTCTGGCATGAAATCCTACCCGGTGCCCGTGTGCCAGCCCAGGAGGTGCCCCAATGTATGGAGTGCTGTGTTCTCAGCAGGGCTGTATCTCCTGTTTGATCTCCAGGAGCACCAGAGAGCCCTTCCCGGCTGACAAGAGCCAGGCCAGGCCAGCTGTGCCACGGACCCTCCCACTTCCCGCTGCCGATCCTGCTCCAGGCTCAGGGCTGCTGGCCCAGCTCTCCCTGTTTACATGTTTCCAAATTCAAGGAGGAAAAGTGAATATCAAACAGGCCTGGCCCTTTTGAAGTGGCTAAAGGATGCTATCGGGTCCAGGGGTGTGCTGTGCCTTTGAGGCTTGTTTGTCTTTGCCTGGTCCCTCAGTGCAGGCCTTTAAGGAGCCATTCCACCCTTCAAAGCCATCCCAATCCCAACAGAGCAGCCCTGGCACCAGAGCCAGGGCTGGGTGTCCTGTGTCGAAACACTTTGCTGGGAGGTTTTCAGATGTGGAAGTTTCTTTATTCTTTTGCAATAAATAATTGGACTGAAATTAGTTACTGTCCAACAGGAAGAAAATAAGGGACTTGGTTTGGTTTTTAAGGAGGAGGTTTTGTCCCTCAGCACTGAGCTTCCTTTTTAATGTCAGCTGGAACGGTTTGGAGCCCTTTTCTCATACTCACACACGAGCAAGTGATGGTCTTAAAATGCATCCTACTCCTTTTCTCAGCTTTAGCTCTCTAAGCAGGAGCTCGCTGTGGCTTTTGGCTGGATCCTCGAATCATTGTGTGCTCCTGCTCTCTCCTGGTCAGAGGCTGGAATTGCTACTTGAGCACATAAGCTACTTGAGCACATAAGTGTTGGAAGGAGAAACTCAAAGCACTTGGGATTTCTTGTGGCTTATTTTAGGACTGTCTCACTTTGCCAAATCTTTTATAAGATTATAAAAAATATTTTAAAAGGGAAAGAAGTGCTTTTGCTAATTAGAAAGCAGTGAGGAAAATAAAATTTTGAAACTCCAAATTCTTAAAGTAAGTGACAGTTTTGAGTATCAATATTAGAAAAACAACAATGAAAAAAATTGCAATTCATTACTAAGAGCTTTTTTAAATCTAGGATCTGATTCTTTTTATAGGTTTGAGTCTTTCTATAGGTTTTCCAAGAACTAGAATAAAAGCAGCTCAGACATAGAATCACAGAATAATTTAGGTTGGAAAAGACCCTCTAAATCATTGAGTCCAGCACTGCCAAGGCCACCACTAACCCATGTCCCCAGGTGCCACATCTACATGTCTTTTAATTCCCTCCAGAGATGGGGACTTCCCTGGGAGCCTCTTCTCCTGCATCTGACACAAAGAGTCTGAAAATCAAAACAATCAACAGTGTCTGTTGAGAGGGGAAAAAAAAACAAAACAAAGTTTTTAAGTTTTATTTTCATCTTTTGTTTTTTTGCTATAAAAATACAAAAAGTATCAATTCTGTTTCTGTGAATAATTTTAGATATTTTTAATTTTCTAGGCAGCTCCTTAACAACTATTTTTGTTTGTAGGTCAATTAGTTGTGCCCTGAATGGAAAGTAGCAGGAATTTTGCACTTTTATAGCGTTGTAGTCAGTGAGTCCAGGTAGCCATGAGAGGCAGCAGGGTTGAAGTTTTAGAAAGAGATGGATTGCTTAGTACCTGGGCTTCACTCTTACTGTGAGCAGCCTTTTGGCTCCTACAAGATCTTCTTTGATTGCCAGATGCCCTGGAGACCCCTGAAAAGTTCAGGGTACAGCAACAGGGGGAAAACATCTTTTGTCCTCTGCTAAAATCATTTCCACATCCCTTTCCTTGCCTAGTAAGGGTTTCCTCTGTTGTTAAAAATCTCTGTTGGTACCACTGGGATGATTTTCATGTAGGAACAACCTCACAAAGGTTTGGACACCTGGTGATTGCACAGAGTGTCTCTAACAGACAAGATTCAGACATCAAAATGGTCAGCAATGTGAACGAGGTGGTTATGTTCTGGCATGGTTTGTTCTTACACTTTGCTGTGTGATGTTTAGGAAGAGAGGTTGGAAGCAGCCAGAGATGTTCTGGCCAATCTTCCCCAGATGATACAGAGTATATTGAATCCTGCAAAAAAACATCTCCCCCACATTGTGAGATTTCGTACTTGATTAGTTATAAAGAATGGGCAGAGATTAGAGACTAATCTTTTGCCCCCTTTTAAGGGGGCAAAAATGTTGTGTGATTTTTTTTTCCCTTGTAAGTATTGTCTTATACCAAAATATTCTCCTTCCTTATCTACCGTAATTTGTTTTAAAATTGTTATCCTGGTCTTAGGGACATGGTGATAATTTCCATGACAACACAGAAAGATTCCAGAAACAGAGATTTCTGACTAAATATATGAAGGTTGTTGAAAAGCACAACTGCAAGAATTCTGCCTACTCACTGGGAATAACAGACAGAAGAGTTAAGGTATGTGATCTCATCTTTGGAAACCAAAATGTTCTTTACATTGTGTTGATTTACTTCATGTGGGATGTTTTTAAAATTGGGTGAACAAGCATCTCTCCAAACTATAGCAATTTGCCCTTGATGTGCTGATGCCCAAAGCCTTGCTGGGTGTCAGGTCTTAAATTGGTCCTGATTCCACATGTAAATTCACAGAACAAACCTCCACAGAACCCAGGCTTTGTGACCAGGTGGCTGCAAAGAACTGAAACCCTTCTAACCCCCCATTTGAGCCAAGTGTAAAGCTGTGCTTGGTAAAGCTGTGCTTGGATCCCACCCGCAGTTTAAACCTCGCATTTGGGAACGTCTCAAAGCAGAGTCCCTGCCCCTGAGCTGCCACTGCCCGTGCTGGCTGAGGTACCTCTGCTGGAGCACCCAGCTCTCTCAGTGTCACAGGGGTTTCCCCCTGCATTTATAGGGGCTTTCTGGAATTCCAACCACCACTCCCTGTGACAGGAACACCTCCACTGTGCTCCAGGTGTTCTGGGACAGGATCCTTCAGCAGGTACCAGTTTATAAAGACAATAAGTCCCTGTGCCTTTCCCAGGGGTAGCACCAGGGCCAATGACATGCAGCTCCATGTTGGGGAAGGAGTTACTTTGGAATAGTTTATGGATTTAGAAAAGCCCTCACTGGAAGTGATGCTCATTATCACAGGGTCCTGCACCCACACCTGGCAGTGACTAACAGTTCCTAATTTACACTAATAGCTTCCCCAGTCAGATGGGGATGGTTGGCCCTTCACACTGCCCTGCTCTTTTGTTGTGGTTCCCCTCCAGAGATCACCAAACAATGCAATTTAACCTGGGGGTTGTTCCTGGGAGACAGCTGCCCACTCCTATCTTTCTACTGCCTCCATAAATGCTCCCTTTGCATGGCAAATAATGCAAATCAGGGCTGAATTTTTGCCTTCCCTAATTGCAAAGCTGGTTACTCCTCTGTGTAAACAAGCTGATGGTGTTTTGTTTGCTGACAGAAAAAAAAAGAATTGGGCCAGTTTATATTTGGCAATGCTTGGGGTTTTGTGGGTGGCTCATGGGCTAAGCCTGATGGAGACATTTGGTTTCTATTGAGTGTTGGAAAATAACAAGATTTTGGAGAAAAAATCCTGAATCTTCTTGGTGTGAAGTGTTTGACTGGGCTCTGATCCCCTGATTTTTCTGCTGTTACATTAATAAAACCTGAAGTAGCAAATGAAAACAGATTAATTGCATACTGTCATCCAGCAGCTTTGGTTCTGTTTTCCAAAATTTTCTGTAGCTACTCACATCTCTAAAAGGCTGTAAAGTGCCGCAGTGCTCTATTGGTGGAATTCCATATATCTCACCTTTCCTTCTAGAGGTAGAAATAATTCCAAAGGTGGAGGAAAAGGGACTTTTGCATTTATGTTTTTCTGTGTCAAGTCTTGCATCCTGAGGAAGTCCAGAAACTGTGTATCCTTGGATATGGCAGCATCCAGGGACACCACTCCTGTGTCTCCAGCACAGCACAAGATAATGCTCAGGTTTGGGGCTTGGGGGAAAAAACAGCTGGAAAGGGTTGGAGGCATGTGCTGCACTAGGGGAAGTCCTGGATTCTCCTGAATCAGTTCCCAGCCTTTCCTTGTTTATCCTGGTGTGCCTCAGGTTGCTCTGTTCCCTCTAATCAGACTTTCCACAGAGTTCCTTTGGAGGTGTCTGTCACATTCCAGGGAATTGTTCAATCAGAGACACTCATTTTCCCTGCAGCCTCTGTGTGTGTGACAATGCTGGTACCAGCTGTAAAGTCCTGGGATTCCCATATCCTGGTTATCCCAGACGTGCACAGGGATGGGAACTGGGCATCCTCCCTACCTGAGTGCTTCAGGAACTGATCCAAAGAGAAACCTCTGGATGGACAACTGTTAAAGAGAAGGTGACGCGGGGAAAAAGGTAATCCATCTTCTCTTACAACAGACTCGCAAATTGGATCAGCTTCCCGGATTTGCAGTGATCCAAAGGACATTGGCTTAGCCTCATGACTCCTTTTCATTCCATAATAGCCTGTGGGATTTAGTGATAAGGAACTGTCACTAAAGACTTGTCATCCTGAGCCAAAAATCTGTTCACAAGAAGTGACTCCTGCCAAAGACTTGGTTCTCTAAAGCCTCGAATTTTGGTCTCCAAGTGTTGTGGAATGTCATGGGCTCCAAATGCAGGAGGAAAACCATATTTGCAAGCAGAGTTTTCACTTGGTTCTATCAGTGGGGACACTGAGTAGTATAAATGAAGGAATTCAAGAACAGACTGTATTTAGCTCTAATTAAAGGGCAGTCTCAAAATTTGCCAGATTAAGTAAATAGTGTATTAGCTCTGTCTATCACAGCCACGGACAGAGCAGTCCATTTGGAAGCTGAGTGATTTCCTGGAGGCACATAAAAAGTGTGTTTTACATGGTATTTTACCACACAGAGTTTGGGATGAGCAAAGTGCTACTTATGCCCTGATTTAGGTGCCTGTTGCTCCTGTGCAATTTGGGATGGTTCTCTGTGGTGGCAGGGATTGCCCCTCGGGGGCTGCAGAAGCACTGGGCTGAGAGCAAGGGAAAACTTTGGGAGCAGTTCGAGGAAGTTACACCCCCAGCTGACTTTGCCCCTGGTGTCTCAAACCAAGAGACTCTGAAATACAGGGTGATTTGATAGAAAAAAAAAAAACAAAACCAGAAATATGATGCAGTTGTACCCCTGGCACTGCTACTGTGGCAACTCATTGGTGCAGCCTTGGCTGAGGGGTTTCGTGCCACTGAAAGAGCCCCTGGGGGCTTTGGTGCCCAGCCTTGGACCATCCACCGTTAGGGGTGTTATTTGTCCCACTTGTGTTAATCAAAGAGATAAAGGTAAGCCTTAAAATATGTGGGCTAATCTGATCATATCAAACCTATTTCAGATGAAAAAAATTTAATTTAAAATGTGTAATCTCTTCATTAAAAGAACTAACAAGGCCTTTCATTATGCCTTCACAGTAGAAGTTCAGGCTGATGCAAGAAAACCTCTAGTAACATGAAGGGAGAGTTCATCTGTCCACACAAGATATTTGTCAGGCATTTGCCACACCAGAGATTTGTCCAGACTCTCCTTATAGGATCTTTTAGACAAGATTTTTCTATCTATTGTATAAGGTTAATATATATGGTATCTCCATATTAGGGAAAAATAGGCTCTCCTCTGAGGCACAATTCATCTCACCCTGGCAGAGATATATCCAGATGTCCAGGATAAGACAAAGTGTGCCCTTCAAGTGCTCATTTCTCCTAGTTGTAGAGAGAAGTTGGAAAACTAGCCTTCAGCCATATTTCTGTGTGCTCTGCAGACAGAGCTCCTGACACTAATTTGGGCTGTGCACCCCTCAGGAGTGCCAGCAGACAATCCAACTCTTTACCTGTTAACAAGTATAGAACATTCTCCCTGGGGTTGTCTTTAATGCAGATGAATAATTTCAACCAAGTGGTACAGCCTTAGACATAACTCAGGGAACTTTCATGACTTATGCATGGCTGTAGTGTCACCCAGGAAAAGACAGAAGAGACAATTAAAAATTCGGGACAAATCCAAGGAATTCAGTAAGAAAACCCCCAGTGGGATTCCTGAGTCTAATTGCTTTGCTGTATTTTCCCTGTAATTTATGGCACTCTGTCCAAGCATTAACCATTCTGGCAGTGTTCCAGCAGGCTGACAGGCTACATGTTAAAACCCAGCCAGCCTTCCAAAGAGATGAAGTTTCTCCCTCCCCATTCCTCCCTTCCTTTCCCTATTGTATCTTCAAAAGGAGAAGGCCCAGTGGTAACTCCAAGCTGAGGATTGAGGCTTTTCACAGCCTGGTCACATCTCTGCTCCATGAAGTGCTCAGTCCTCCAGAGGTTTGGTCAAAGTCTTCATTTTAAAGTGAGAAAACAAGGGTTTTTTTGAGGGAAATGTATTCTCCCTGGCTCTGGAACTTGCCAGTGCCAGGTTCTAAGCCAAGACTTCTATCAAACACAGCTGGTGTCCCTTGCTGTCTGCATTAGCACTGTTCTGTGGGAATGGTGGTGCTTCATTTCCCCAGCTCAGGGTGATCTCCTACATGTTACAACAGACAACTGCAGATACAGAGGGTCACCTCCAAGGCCTTCAGAGAGCAGATCATGAGGTGTGATGTGCCAAGGGCTGCAGATGGAGGGTAAGTCCTGCTCTGTTCAGCTGGAGCAGAGGAGACTGAGGGGAGACCTCAGTGCAGTTCCAGCTGCCTGGGCAGGGGCAGAGGAGGGGCAGGGACTGAGCTCTGCTCTGGGGGGACCAGGGACAGCACCCAGGGAATGGCTGGAGCTGTGTCAGGGCAGGGTCAGGTTGGATCTCAGGGAAAGGTTCTTCCCCCAGAGGCTGGTTGGGCACTGACCAGGCTCCCCAGGGCAGTGGGCACAGCCCCAAGGCTGCCAGAGCTCCAGGAGGGTTTGGATGATCCTCTGGGGCACAGGGTGTGACTCTTGGGGATGAGCCTGTGCAGGGCTGATGGTTGGACTTGATGATCTTTGTGGGTCCCTTCCAGAACCATTAGTGTGGAAATACAGGAGTGGTGCATGGAACGTCTATCCATGCACACTTCCCTGACCTGACCAAGGGCAGTGTGAGCTCCCAGTGCCCACACACACCAGGCACACACTGACAGGCTCCTACACAGATAGTTCAGTCAGATCAGGAGAGAAAAATGATAAATGAGTGGTTTAAAAATGTGGCTAAACAGAGCTCCTCTTTCTGCACCAGGATGTACAAAACCACTGTGGGGAGTCTTGCTGATGGAGAGCTGGGATACACAGTAAATCTCTAGAGTCTGGAAGCAAGTAGGCTCACAGTTTGTAAGCAGGAACATCTTTGGTTACCAGTAGGTGTCATTACAGGTTTGTGGACACTGGGCCCAGCACTTGTGACATGGTCACAGCCATGGCCAGGCTTCTTGGAACTCCACCTGCTCCTGTGGAGAGAGACCAGCTCCTCATTCCCACACTCCTGGGAGTTCAGGGCCCTTTCTTCAGTAATTCCTGCTCAGAGTTTTTCCTTAGCTCACACATTCTCTTCAGCACTGCAATGGGTGTGTAGGAAGTAGCTGTGTTTCTTCTGGGCACACTTTCCACAAGCCCAAAGAGGGCACCTTTAGAAGGCCTGGGTCTACAGTGGAAATGCCATTTTGCCGACATTTCCAAGTCCACCAAGCAAATCTTAGATTTCAAAGATGTCCAGATGTATTTGACTGAGACTTGAATTAGAAAAATGACCTTTTTACTGTTGCCACATTGTTCTTTGGGTGGTTCGGTTCTCTGCCTCCATTCCCAGGAGAGTGCAGGATGTTTGTGTCAGCACCACAGAGACAAACAAGCAGCTCGTGGGGCAGGAACAAGAGCATGGAGGCTGCAGTGGGGGCACGGGGACTGTGTGTGTAACCCTACCCAAACATCCACCCCCAAGCTCACATTTCCGTGTGCAGCCTGCTCTGCCATGTGGATAGAAACCCACACTTGTATGGATCTTTGGTGGTCAGAGGTACAAACACACAGTCCGAGCTCCAGCTTCCTCTGGTGAGACAGGTTTCCTGCCCTCAGTGACTCCTCCATCTCACCTCTGTGGGTGGCTGGGGCTGTGGGAGGGCTCAGAGAAGGGCTCAGGCAGCCTGGAAGTGCTTTTGCTGGAATTCCTTTGCCCAGCACATCCTCAGGTCACATTCCCTGTTCCACAGCTGCAGCCCACTGAGATCCACACTGCTTCTGGAACTCACCTTGGCCTTTCTCTTCCTCTGCTGCTTCTGACTGATTAGAGAAGAAATCCTTGTTCTCAGTCCCAAGGCACTTGTTCCTGCATCCTATTCCCATGGTCCAATTCCCCACAGGAATGCCATTCTTCCTGAGGCCACTCTGATCCTCCTGGATGTTAATGGTGCCTCCCAGCTCCACAGCATCAGCAACTTTGACTCCGTGTTCTGACAGCTGGTGCCAGGGTCGTTCCCAGAAATATTTTACAAGGTTGGTTGCAGGTCTGATTCTTCAGAAATGTGATTAAATGGCCCATTCCAGCCCAATCCTGCTCGGTCCTTTATGCTACCATTTATTTTTTTAAAGAGTGTTCTATCTACAGTAAAATTCTTATACCAAGCCTTGTCTTCTGTGGTTTAACTACTGATGCCCCAGCTGATATTCTGCCAAATCCTACCCTGCTGTCCACATAGCCCAGAGCAATGACATGTCCATGGACATCTGGTGAACTGAATCCTCTCTCCTTAAATCCCCAGGTGCTTATTGGGATGCCTGAGTAGGGGTAGCTAAAGCACATGGTTTGGGACCTCAGGAGTGGAATATGTTGGCCCTGAAGTCTGGAATAAAGAACACCCCTCCCACAGCCCTGCTGCCACTCACAAGTGGCACAACACTGCCCTGAGTTTTCAGTGCCACAGAACTGCCTCCATGGAGTGTGTGGAGAGGATGTTAAAGCAATGAGGCACAAGTGCAGAATCGAGAATAATAATTTATTGTAGAATATATTAACCAGATTCCCAATGCCCAGGTTTGTGGGCTGTAGAGAGCTGTCAGCCATAACCACATGACTGCCGTGCACCTGCCCAGCATGTTCAGGGGGAATTTTGGAAAGGATAGTGTGGTTCTGCAGGGCAACTGCAGGTCTTCTCTCCTGGCCTTGTAAGCCCCCAGTGATCTGGGAACCACAGCTCTAGCTCTAGCTCTAGCTCTAGACAGTGTTCAAACTCCTTTGTTCCATTCTTAGAACTGAGATTCAAGTATCTTCCTTAAAAGAGGTTAGAATTTCAAGGCAAAAATTTATTCAACAAGCTGATCCATTGAAATCAAATGAAAAATCTGATGCATACAGAAGTACTGGTAATAGGAGAACAGGTTTACAATGGCAAGGCTCTCTATTTTTTGCTCTATAATGGCTTGAAATACGATGGTACTAAATTTATGTCTTTAAAATTTTTGGACTTCATAAAACTCACATAATAGACTAAGCCAAGCGGCTCCTTAGAGTTCATTTTATTTCCTGCTCTTTTCTTTACAGGTAGGGATGATATCTTTATTGGGGCATCTGGACTTGCTGCAACACTGAGAGGTAAATTAGGCATAGATAGTCAGAAGAGCACTCAGAGATCTGGATATTTGTGTAGCTGCCATCAGCATCAGAAACAACAGTAAAGCAAAGAGAGGGAAACACACCAAAAAAGGAACATAACCATAAACCCGAATTTAAATAGTATGGTCTAAATTTTCCATGACTGGTTTCATCAGTCACTCCCTAGTAGCTTTTATGCCCTGCTAAATGACAGCACAGGGAGTCCTGTGATGTGACAGCTCTTTGCTAGACCTGGGTTTGTGGGCAGGCACAGCTCCTGCCACCACTGGTGTTGTGACAAATGTGCTGCTCTGGAGAGCTGAGCTGTTCCCAGGACACTGCTCGTGCCACATCTCCAGCTCCCAGCACAGCAAGTGAGCAGCACTCATGAGGCTGCTCCTACCCCAGAGCATCCACTGCCCACTGCTGCAGCTCTGAGGGCAGGGGATGGGGCTGCTGATGAATTCAGGCTCTGTTCTGCTCCTTGAATTCTTGTGGGGAGATTATTTGCTTTACTGTGCCATTCAAAAGCGGTGGGGAGGTAACTCCTTTTGCTGTGTGTTTTTCCACTGATGTCGAGCAGTGCTGTGTGATTGTATGGGCTGTGCTTTGTTAATTATGACCACTTAGAAAACAATCCAACTGCATTGTCTCTGTGCTGGGTGGGTGAGTGTGTGAGCATTTCCAGAGTGAATTCCCAGCTGTGGAGCTCCAAGGCCATGTCCAGCTCACACCACTGAGCGTGGGGCAGCGAGTCCTCAGGGAATGTCGACCAAACCAGCCCCAAGACTGGCAGCAGCAGGGCTGTGTTTGCACAAGGCTCCTTTTTGCAGTGAAATAGGGATTATTAACTGGAATGCAGCTCTCTGCTAAAGGAGCTATGCTGCCTCTGGGTCTATATGGATGTACCAGCACGGCCAAGGGTAGCTCATCACCTTCTGTACCACAGAAAGGTACTGCTGCACCTGCAAATAATCTATTGGGTTGTTGCTGTAATATCATAGTTGTTTAATGACAGTCCAGTAGCCCACAGCTGGATTAGGACTCCCACATCCATCCTATCGGTCTGGTGCTGCACAACAGGGTACTTGATATCCTAAAGCCATCAATCCCAGTCACTAGGAATTCCTGTGCCAGGATGAATCTCACTGGGCTATTCCTGGAAAGTGAATGCAAAATATGCACGAGGACTTTAAAGCAAATCAGAGGGCACCAAACATGCAGAGCTTCTGTTTACACAACTCCAAACTTTTTCCATGTGACTTCATGGAGATGGCCAGCAGACTCCAAGGCTTCTTCCTCTGCAAGGCTCTCTCTGCCATTGCAGATGCATCTGGGCTTTGAGAACATGTGTGCCCTGTTTCTTCTGCCTGTGTGAAACTGCCTTCTCAGCCTCAGGAATGGCTTCTGCTGGGGGAGATCTCCAGGCTGGGTAAATCCTCACTTAATAAAAGCCAGCAGCTGGATTTCTTTTGATCCACATGACTCTCCTGGTGCTACAGCAATTTGCACCACTTGAAAATGTGGCTAAGGCACATATAAAATAAAAAATCCCAGCCTGCACATTTGCAACAGGAAAGCCTGTGCGAAAGCAGCTCTGTCCCAGCCCTGCCCCTTGGAGAACACTCCCAAGGTGAGGAGGAGGCAGGCTGCCAAGCCCGGCCCTGTGTTAATTCAGCTCCCTGAGACACATCAATCTGGGTTTCTGCTTCTGGAATTCACTTTCCTCAGAGCAGTTGCTCATTCTTAGGTTTAATGAGAAGCTACAGAGCTCTTGTAGCTTTTGTTTGTAATTAGAGAGCAAAGCCTAATCCCCACTTCCTGCTCTATTAATAACAAACTATCAGCTCTTCTCCACACAGGAGAGCAGCAATTGAATATTGAAAACAGGGACACCTGCCTTGCACACAGGGACTCTGATCAATAGATCTCACAACACTTCACAGGGGAAGGAAATATTTGAATTCTATGGGAACTGAAGCACAAGGGTGGGACAACCTGAGCACCACCGAGTGCTCCTGTTCCCTTGGATTGCTTGGTCTGGCACTGGCAGGAAAACAAGCCCCAGAGAAAAGGAATGTGAAGATATGGGGCCAGAGGAACTGGTAGTATGCCACAAAGGATGTTCCAAAATACAGAGAGATATCAAATATAAAGAGACACAAACTAGGATCTTTAAGTTCTGCTCAAAGGCTGAAAACTGGTGGGTCTGACCCAGGGAACTTTCATATGGCCCGTTTTAGAAATAAAATGTTTGGAGCTGTGGGCAGGAGTTTGACCTTTTCCTAACTCACAAGAAACGTAGAACTCCTAAAAAGATTTCTAGAACCCTCCTCAAGGAGCTTTATCCTGAAAGCTTTAGGAGCCACGTTTGCCCTAAAAATAGGATTTGTACCTCTGAGCCCCCAGAAATGCTCCCTGCCCAGCCTGTCTGGCTGTATCATTCACCACTCCAAATCCAGCGTTAGCAGCTCTGTTATTTAAATCTTTCTGAATCCTGGTGACAAACTGGCCTGAGGATTTCCTGCCATGAAAGGAGTTTGTTTTTTTCCTGCAGCTTAGGGACAAGTGGTGTTGAGCAAGAGGATTTGTCAGCTGATTCCCTTCAGACATTTGTTATAATTTGGTGGGAAGATGCAGAATTTACTATTCTCAGCAATAGTCTGAGCTCTCAAACCTCTCTGTGTTCCTGCCATCCTTTGGGGAGGGGGATGTCCTGGTCTCTGCCCCTTGGGAGGGGGCTGTGGGGCATAAATTGTAGGGTTTATTGCCTTGATGTGCTCTCAGTTAGTGCTGCCATGTGCCTGTGACACCCCACCACATGCCAAAACACCAGCCCCCAAAGGAGCACGTGGTGCCCTTGCTCTGATGTGTTTTAGGGAGAGAAACAAGGAATTAGGGTGGACTGAGTAAGCCAGGGAGGTCGAGGCTGTTGTGCCTGGCTTAAGAGGCAGTGGTATAATGCATTTAATTAAGTGTTTGTGTAACTGTTTATGCTCTCTTTTTTTCTGAATCCCTGTATCAATGATTAGAAGTTTATGTTGATTGGCAAAACATTAAATAAGCAAAAATTCCCCAGATGGAAATTTTGCCCATGGCAGAGAAGGTGAAAACTACGTGGAAAGAGATAAATGTGATGCCCTGACATGTAGAAATATGTTTGGACATGGCGAGAGCCATGAATGAGGGTTTGGTCCTGCAAATGAAACCAAAGCAAGCCCTTTCTTTGAGCAAGAAATGATGTGAGATCAGGTTGGTCTGAAAAATCCAATGAATTGGAAATCTGATGAGGTTGCAAACTGAAGTTGGCTGTGCTGAGTGGAGCCCTTTGGAGGAACAGAACAGACCTGGGAGCACAGGAAAAGATCCACACAGGAAGGAAAAACAAACACAATGAGTACCCCCAAAGGAGTCCCAGCTCCTGAGCTTGCAGGGTGCAGGAAGGACTGAGGGACTTTGTGTCTGGGCAGGGACACTGTGAGAAACTCCTGTAGCGTGGGAACTGTGCCCAGAGCAGAGCAGGAACTCCTGGGAGAGGAGAGGCAGGAAGTCCTTAAAGCCACACACCCTGTGCCCATGGCTCCACCAGGGCCATCCCAGCTGGGCTGAGGTGCCTGGGAAACCATCCTTCCCATTTCCCTGGGTGTCCCTGTGCTCCTCTGGCTTCACCAGCTCACCATCCACACTCCCCCTCTCCCATCTCTCCCACACTTTGACCTCACACCATGGAACTGTCAGAGTGAGGAAACAGTTTGAGCTGAAACATTCATTCCACATTACGTGATTCCAGATTAAAGGCAGGAAACATTTAACCCTTTGACAGCCTTCTCCCCTCATCCTGTGATGCCTTGGCTCCAAACTCCTGGCAAACCACATGGAAATAGGTGGCGAGCATTGATGGTTTTTGGATGTATGTCCTTGTCTTACCAGGGGCTCTTACAGGGGTTCAGGGGTGTCTGGGCTTTGTAAACTGAACATTTGCCCTCAGCCCTACTCCCAATTCTTGGGTCTTCCAGTGCTGAGACATATTTGCAGTGTGGGGAAAATGTGCACTGCCAAAAGTACAAAGAGATGAACCTCTGGCTCCATGTGTTTCACTTCACTCCCCAGTTTGAGGTTCATAAGTGCAAATGGCTGAAATTAAAACTACAGAAATAGATAAAATGAGGACTCAATGCTTAGCAGGCAGGATTTACAAACAAAACCTCTTGCTTTCTTTAAATAACACCAGCAGAATAGCACTTACATAGAAAATGTATCACTTCACAGCCCTGACACAAACATGTATTCTGGGTTCTAAAAGCTGCTCTTTTGGCAGATCGTGGCTCTCCTGAGGGCCAGTTCCTGCTCTCCAGCACTGACTGATGAGCACTGCTCAGAGATATTTGCTATTTGGGGCTGGCTCTTGGACTCTGGACTTCATAGGTGGTCTTGGCAGCTGAAAGGGTGGCTGAGAGTGGCGACTCCAACCCTCCATTCCCTGCTGGAGCTGTCCCAGCATGTGCACTGAGACCAGCCATCCCACTGCAGCCCTGCAGGAGCAGGAGTGACTCTGCCCTGGGGGACCCATGTGGGCCAGGAGGTGCTCAGGCCGTGGGGTTTCCCCACTGCTCTGAAGGATGGAGATGGGAAACACCCCATGGCTCTCCAAGGCCTGGGCTCTGCTTTTCCATGTCAGCAGAGCAGCTCCAGATGAGGAGTCAACAGAAACAACATTTTGATTCAGGCCCAGAGAGCCCATGGTTTCCCAGTAACCATTTTCTGTGCATTGGGGAGGTTCTCACAAGTGTTGACCTCCCCCAGCATTCCCAGACCGAGGGATGGGAGCACAGACTGTTGAGGCAGAACTGCCATCACCACTGTCTCTATATCCAGCACTGCCACCAGCCTGTTACCTTTCCCAGGGCTTGAGGGAGGCTCAATCTCTCTTATCAAAAATCAAATGCACACAGCAACATAATTTAAAGATTTTATTTCTCCCCCTGCTCTTTGCTGACAGCCCCAGAGCTGTTGAGGTGTGCACAGTGTACCTTGTTCTGCTGGGTAAAGAGTGAAATCAAAATGAAACAAAGACTCTTGCTCATTCAAACTCATAGAACCCCAGACTGGTTTGGGTTGGAAGGGACATTAAAGAGCATCTCATCCCACCCCCTGCCATGGGCAGGGACACCTCCCACCAGCCCAGGTTGCTCCAAGCCCCGTCCAGCCTGGCCTTGGACACTTCCAGGGCTGGGGCAGCCACAGCTTCTCTGGGCAATCTGGTCAAAGCCCTTTGCTCAGAGAGCACGAGTATGAGTTTCAATCCCCAGCAAATGTAAAACCACGATCTTCACCAAAGAGAGGCAGGCAAGAGAAGAGGTTGTTGCACTTCAGTGGGATATTCCAAAATAGTTCCGCTTTTTCCTCATGGCACAGGAAAATACTGAGCTTTGAAGTGAAATGCAGTGCAGAACACTGTGAGGAGTGGTGGCTCCTGCAAGCATCTGGAAACCTGGATCCCAGTCAAAAGTGACATAATTCAACCCTCTTTGTGAGAGTTCAAAGCCCAGAAAAAGCCCAACCTCTGCTTATCTGGTGAGCTTTGTAACCAGCAGAGAAGGTACAGTGTGTCTCCAGATTCAGCAAAAAAACCCCTAATATCTTTTCAAAATGACTGGTTACTGATTGTGAGTGTTCTGCATGACTGCCCAGAGAGAAGAAAAACGTCCTTAGGAACAGTCTCCACAATCATCCATAATAACAGCACAAGGCATCATCTTCAGAAAATGTGCAGCTTCCCCCTGACCTGCCTGAGGAGACTGTAAGTGTCTCTGTGATGAGATCCAGAGCCTGAGACTTGAAACCCATTTGGATAAGAAGGAAAATGTAAAAAATGTATCTTCTAAAGAAAAGGAGATTGGTATGACAGCTCCTGAACGAATTGGGTCCCAGGGTTTACAGAGCCCATCAGCTCATCTCTCTGCTTCATATTTGGTGGTTTTCCATCTGCAGGAAAAACTGAAGCACCATCATTTAGGATGAACTTTGTCCACTTCATGATGGATGAAGTTATTGCATCAAAGGAGGCTGACAGATGAAGGGAGACTAGAACTGGGTTTGCTGCTGTGCTTTCCATGCTGCTGTTTATTCTAAAATCTTCAATAATGGGCAAAAATCTGACAAAGCAGAAAATCCCCAGCTGTCCTGAGCTCATCTACCACTTGCACAGCTGCTTAGAGAAGAGAACCTGCTTGGCTGAACCAAAGGGATTTCAGAGGGAGCAGCAAAACTTAAGAACTGAGCAGGTTTAAGTGAGCAATGACCATATTAATGAGCTCAATATTAAGCACAAAACAAGGGAAGGAAACATTGGGCTAAGCCAGTGGGAGCACTGGGGAGAAATGGCAAGGAATTCAAGAGTTTGTCTAAATACAGAGTTGTACTGACTTCATTTAGCTGCGCTGTAAAATGCTTTGCGTAAATAAGGTCAAAAGACTAAGTAGACACTTTTCTTTCTCTACAAACCATGTTTGGAGTTCAAATATTGGGAAATAAATTTGAAACTAACCAGCAAAAAATCTGTTTCTAAATCAAAGGAAGAAGAATTGAGGAAGTTTTTGGTTGCTAAGTTAAATGAGAACAAAGGCATGAATGGAGAGGGACAAAGAGGGCAGAGCCAGTGAGAACAAGGTGGGGGGAATTACCAAAGGAAGAGCCTTGCTTTGTCTCCACTACTGATAGATTGGATCATCTTCTCTAGCCCCATTGTCCCTGATACTGAGGCTTCTGAAGTGAAACTGGAGATCTTTTGTAACTTTAATGACACGGTTTTCCTGTGCTGGCCCCAGAGGAGACCGGCCCAGCTCAGAGCACTCTGACAATGCACCAACAGCTCAAAGTTAGCAAGTGTGCCGTTGTGTTCTGCTGCTCCAGGGTCTGTGCTGGCCCTGCAAACGGCTCTGCCATGGTCAGGGGGACCCTCACTCAAAATCTTCTACCTTACCAGGGGGCAGAGAGAAATCCAGCAGAAACAATCAGCTGGCAGCCTTCCAGTTCGCCTCGGAAAACAAGCGGATTCCTGGTACAGCCCAGATTCCTTTTGATGCCTCAGGAAGTCACTCTTTCCTCTTCATTTGTACACCTGACACCAATGCTAGAAGCAGCCAGGTGCCCTGGATACAAACATTCCTGTCTGAGCTGGTCCCTGAAATCAGGGTCTGAATTTTCTGTTCTGAACCTCTGCTTCAGTGTAAAAGTGGGATCCAGACAGCTCAGTGTTTAAGGAATGCAGAAGTGAGATGTGACTTCTGCTGTCAATATTTCGTCTCTCCCTGCTGCAGTGCGGGCAATTCCTTTCTTTCTCATGGCTGACCCTCTCCTGTGGGTGCTGAGGGTGTGACAGATGTGTCCATACCCTTCCCCTCACCTACGGACACAGTGACTCCAGTGAAGAGATCTGGCCAAGAGCAGCAGGCAAGTCACAGCAAAAGTTAAGAATAGAGCCTGACTTTCCCATCTCCCAGGTCCCACTGTATTTCCGTGGGGAACCACTGGAAAAGTGTGAGAAATGCAACTGTCAGCGACAGGGCAGAAAATAACCATTTCCAAATCCCCTCAATAACTCCCAGGGTTGCTGTAACTGCTCAGTGCCAGCCTTCAGCTCAGTCAGGTCCTACCATAGCCTGTCGTTTCCGTCACTTCTCCCAATTTTTAATTACATCCTTGGGTAACACAACGCTCTGTGCATACCTGGAGGGAGGTGCATGGCCTGGCAGCTGCTGTAAAGGGTTGAGAATTAATTACAAAGGACACAGGGTTTGAGCTCCTCTCAAGTGCTTGCTCAGCTGTGTAACCTTGGGGCAAGTCACTCGGCTGCTTTGTGCCCAAGCAAACCCAGCTGTAAAGCATCTTGAAAACCAGATGGTGCTGAAGGTTTGAAGTGCTCAGGAGAATGATGACGGATGGAGGAAAAAAATTTAAAAAAAGAAATTCTCCAGCTCTTGCTGCCAGTGGGGTTAGTCTGGACTGAATCAATGTAACTGAGAAGAGAATTTTCTTTGATATCTGAAAATCACCCCACACTCCCAAATCTGTTTTTCCTTTCCTCTTTTGACTTTATGTCAAGTACCTTCTCTCTCTCTCGGGTTAATTTAAACCTTCAGTGAATACATGTTTTTCCCTGGCAGCCTGAAGTTTCTAATTCAGGATCAGGTTCTACATGACTAAACTTTGATCTTTTACATGATTATTTTTAGGCACTTCATTCCATAGCATTCTTTCTCCCTGCTTTTCCTGCTGCCATTGCCTTCAGTGGCACAGGGATGTTCTGGGGCTCAAGTACTGCCCCCCAAAATAAATACTGAGCTTTATTGCCTTCTGGAGATGGTACACCCTGGCTTAGAACCAGTGTCAAAGCCACTCCAGGATTTGTATTGCTGGTCAAACAAAGGAAACACGGAAGTTTCTGTAGCAGAATAAATGTTTGCCACATGTTAGTATTTAAGAGAAGACTTAAGTGTTTCAATATTTTTTTGCTTTAGCTAAAATGTAGCATTTTTCCCCCACAGGAATGTGGGAATACTTACTTATGTAAGGAATATTTGTGTGTGCTTCCAAAGCAGGGTGTCTGAGATTGCAAGAAGGGAAACCAATATATTTTAGTCTAGTGTAAACAAGGAATATTTAAAGATGTGAGACATATAGGAGCCATTTTATCCACTACTCAGGAAAGACCTTGCATGGTTTTATTAATCACTAATGAAAATAAAACTTTGACAGGTTTGAAATTGGATGAACTTTCTTCCCAAATAAGAAAGGATCAGAGCTGAAGGAGTGAGTTACAAACAAATCTCACAGGCTGGAGCACCAAAACCTCTTAGGCTTTTATGAAAACAAATGCCAGCAAATTGTCTTCAGCACATTTAGCCCTTGTTATACAGCCCTGGGATGGCAAAATACTTAATTGCCATTCAAAATTGGTGATCATTTTTCCAATAGAAAAATACTTCGGTTTGTATGTCTCTGACGAACTGCTCTGTTTCATGATATTGAATCTTTGGGTTCAATATTTGAGCTATTGAATCTTTAGATTCAATATTTGAGCTGTGCTATCAGTAACTTAAAACATTGAAATTCTGTGCCATAAATACCATTCTGAAGTGCCTGTGATGACTAATGACACTGCTCAAACATTAGACTGTTAATTAACCGTTAGCCAAAGTAGAAATCCCCTGACATCCTTGGAGACCCCATCTGGGTGACTGAACTTTCCTTTTCTCCTCCTACCACCACTTGAAACAGAATTTAAAAACAGGTGCAGGTCATTTGTGGGAATAAAAGAATTTAAAATTAATCAGAACACAAGACATTCTCAATGCCCAGCTGTGGAGAACAATAAATAAACCAGAAAGTGAGCTCTAGATAAAGGCAATCCAGGTGAGCAGAGTTGTCTAATGTGGGGACACAACAAATATAAAATACATTTTCAAGTCCTGGGCTCCACAAATCCTCATCAGATTCAATTTACATTTGTGCTGCTCAGGATGAGTAGAAGGTTGATTTAGATCAGTATTTCCAGCTGAAACTGCAGCTGGGAGTGTTTTTGTATATCCATCAAACCTGGGGGTTCCCTTCTGTGGCTCTGAGTATAAATCATTGAGCTTCATTTCATGGTCCTGTGAGTTGCTCACATGGGTCTGTTTGAAGGAAGGGTTGTTGCATCATGAATTTTACCTGGTCCAACCCCTCTCACTGAGAACAGAATTATGGAAGTTCATGTTGTTGTTACTGGACCCATAAACCAGGGCAGCTCATGGGATACAGCTTCAAATCCTTGGAATGCTGGGACACAACTGAGGCACTGCCACTGAAGTGTGTGTTAATATGATCTGGATGCTCTGTGAGGTACCCAGGGAGGTCTGGTCTTCAGGAAAACAACAAAATCAGGAATTCACGAAGCCAAAAATTTCAGGCATCATAAAACATTTTCGTCTTCAAAAAAGCCCCCAAAACTAATGATTTAAACATACTTCACATGAAGGCCTTGTTTCTTTAAAACAGCATCTTGAACTTGAAGTCTAACTAGCTTGGGAAAAAAAAGTTCAGTAGTTTTGGGTGACCTCCTTGCTCTTGATCAATACAGTCTGGTTTTGGGCAGATTTTAAACCACTCTGATCTATTTGTCCCTCTCTTGTTGGCATGTAGGAAACCTTCAAAAGAATGAGAAGCGTGAGAAACTGCCTACAAAATGCTGCTCCAAGGACCTATTTTGCCCAAATAATCACTTTCAGAAACAGTCAACATGCTTTTAAAGAAAAATAACCTGGAAAAATAGTGATATAAAAGCTCCCTTTGAAGAGACCCTGTAAGGCTGAAGCTTGCATTTGAACAAATCTCTCCCTAAGTTTCTAAGAACACTTTCTAAACCGCCATTTAAAACTTTTCAGTTACTACTTTTTGCTATTTATGCTCTTCATTGACTTTTTGCCTTTATTTTCCACTCTTGTGACCAATCAAATCTGGTACCTTTTGCTTGCTCAATACAGCTCACGTCGTTCTCCTCGTGCCCTGCTGCAGTTCATTGCCTGTGTTTGGGAACACCACCATCCCCAAGAGAAGCAGGATTTAATTACTTTTATTAATGAAATCCACTTTTGAAGATTAAACCATTTGACTATGTCCCTTTCAAAATGGAAAAAACTGGGAACAAAACCTATTTTTAAAAATCGCAGTTTGCAAATTCTTGTCTCAAAGAGCAAATTCTGTGAGTTCCTCTGCAGACCCAGTAAGTTCTGTAGGTTCCTTTGCAGAACCAGCTCAGACTTTATAGGAAGATGTGAAGACCAAGTGAAAGAGCCTCTCACACAACCTAAATTGTTACAGCTCGTCGCCTTTCTGGGGAAAACAATTGCTGTGGCTCCCTCAGAGCGCGGTGGCAGATTTCCCTTTGGAGGTCAGGGCCTGTTTCAAGCGTCTCTTCAGGTCCTGCATGTTGGGGGACTTGGGCCGGACGAGGTGGAGGCCGCGGCGCTTCTCTCCGTTGCAGCTGCCGATGATCCTGCTGAGCTCCTGGCACAGCTGCTGGAAGGCCTCGTGCACACCCTCGCAGTTCTCCCGGGCCGACACCTCGTGGTAAGTGCCCCCCAGCTCCCCGGCCAGCTGCAGCCCCTCCTTGGAGGACACCTGCCTGGCCCGCAGCAGGTCGCCCTTGTTGGCCACGAGCAGCAGGGGGATGTTGGCGTTGGGGTGGATCCTGCGGATGTGCTGGTGCAGCGGGCGCAGCACGCGGTAGCTCTCGTAGTCCGTGATGGAGTACACGAACACGAAGCCGTCGGCCCAGTAGATGGAGCGGTTTATCTGCTCCTGGCAGCAGATGCTGTCGGTGTCGTCCTGCGCCAAAGCAAGAGGGGGATGTTAGGAAAACAGGGAGCAGACAGAGCCACGGCGGTGCCGCGGGACTGGAGCGCGTGGGGTTGGGGTGAGGCTGTTGGTCATTGCACCGGCAGAAACTTCTCCCAGCATACCAGGGACAGGGGACACCCCAGTCACACCGGGCCAGGGGGCTCAGCCTGGAGAAAAGGAGGCTCGGGGGGGACCCTCTGGCTCTGTAATTCCCTGACAGGAGGAGGGAGTCGGGGGGGGGGG